>NC_057807.1:70869736-70870279 GCF_018294505.1 Triticum aestivum
GCGCGGGGGCGCGGGGGCGGCGGGGGTGGAGTCCGGCGAGGGTCGGGGCGGCGGCATCGTGGGTCGGGGCAGCGCGCGGGTGGATTTGGTGGCGAGGAGAGAGGGTCAAAGGGGATCTGGCGAGGGAGAGGGAGGAATTAGCTAGGGGGGAAGCTTACTAATGGTGCACCACCCGTCGGTGCGCCATTAGAAATCTTTTTTATAATAGCAATGGCGCCCCCCCGTCGTTGCGCCATTAGAAATCTTTTTTTAGATAGCAATGGCGCACCCCCCATCGTGCGCCATCAGTATGTTTTTTTAAAAAATGAATATGAATATGAAACAGTAATATTTTTTTATAAAAATAGTAATAATTGTTGTTTAACAACAATTGTAGTCTACACTTTATTATTATTATTTTTTAGAAAATGAATATGAATATGAAACAGTAATAATTTTTTATAAAAACAGTAATAATTTTTTAAAAAATATCATCAAATTTGTTACTTGAAAATATCATCGACGGCGGCGGTGGAGCGGGGGAGGGTGCGGGGGTGCTCGTTG
>NC_057807.1:70870635-70874791 GCF_018294505.1 Triticum aestivum
ATGGAGGGGGATAGCGATCAAGATGGAGGGGGATCGAGATCGAGATGGAGGGGGAATCGAGATCGAGATGGAGGGGGATCGAGATCGAGTGTCCTCATGAATTCAAAAAGTGCCCATGAAATTTAAAAATATTCATGATATCAAAAAGTGCCCATGAAATACAATCGAGAAATGAAGACTACGATTTAAATGCAATCGATCTTAGCTAGCTATCTGTTCACAATCTTCTTGTCCTTCTTTTTCGCAAATGGAGTTCTTCTGTTGAACGGACGTCCTTTAGGTAAGGTGGTCCTGCTTCTTCTTGTGGTGTGTGCTGCTACTTCATCGTCGTCGTCATGTTCAATCTTCGGGTCGCCGTACTTGTCGAAGTCTTGCTCATTGGCTACTCCATCCATTCCGATGATCTTCCTTTTGCCTCTCCTCATGACAACACGACTGGGCTTTGACGGGTCGGTAATGAAGAAGCATTGGTCCACTTGGGAAGCCAGTACCCATGGCTCATTTTTCGCGGTGACGTTTGCGCCCGCGGTCTTGGATTTGGCTTTGGGTATAACCATGGTGGTGAAATACCGGTCTTCTTTTAGGACGCTCTTGGCCCATCTGACACGGAACATCGGGACCTTCTCTCCAGCGTAGCTCAGCTCCCAGATCTCCTCGATCCTTCCGTAGTATCTGTCCTTGTCGTTACCGGTGTAGGATTCCATCGTTACCCCGGAGTTCTGATAACCATCGCTCTTCATGTCCTTGTTCTCAGTGTAGAATGTGTAGCCGTTGATATCATACGCCTCATAGGTCATCAGGTTGTGCTCGGCACCCTGTGACAAGGCGAATATGAGTTGTTCTTCCGCGGAAGAATCCTCATGTAAAGGGTACGACAGAAGCTTCTGCTTGAACCAACGCGTGAAACATGAGTTGTGCTCTTTGATTATATCTCCGTCCGTCCTCTGTTGGCCTCGGTCATTGTACGTCTTCTTAATAAAGGTTTTGTGCTCTACCACCCAAGGATCGACCACGTCTATATGTTGTAGCGCGACTAGGTTTGCTCTTTCAAAGTCGGCGAGTCGACCCTCGAAGTCGACATGCATTTCACGGTGACCCTCACAGTGACCCCATCGGGCTAGCCTGCCGAGGTGCCTGTTGACGGGCAGACCAACGGGGTTCTCGATGCCTAGATAATTCATGTAGTAGGAGATGCACTCTTCGGTCAGAAAGCCCCTGGCTATACTTCCCTCTAGACGTGACATGTTGCGAACGTATCCTTTGATGACACCATTCATCCTTTCGAACGACATCATGTTGTGCAGGAGCGTCGGCCCGAGTTGGATGATATCCTCCACGATATGGACCAACAGATGCACCATAACGTCGAAGAATGCGGGCGGGAAGTACATCTCAAGCTCGCATAGTATCACCACGATATCTTCCTGTAGCATTCTGAGTTGCCTCACGCCAATCGACTTCCGAGAGATGACGTCGAAAAAGTTGCATAGGCCAAATAGCGTTTCACGGACGTGCGCGTCCATGATCCCACGGATTGCAACTGGAAGTATCTGCGTCATCAGCATGTGACAGTCGTGAGACTTCATCCCGCTGAACTTCTGCTTCGCTGGGTCTAGGTATCTGCTTATCTTCCCCGCGTAACCGTAAGGAAGTTTTACTCCTATGAGGCAGGTGAAAAACTGCTCGATCTCCTCCTGACTTAGAGTGAAGCACGCAGGAGGGTAGTCATTTCCGGTCTTCTTGGCCTTTTTGCCTTTGCGACGACTTTCTGTGTCATGCTTCGCCTCATCATCATCATCATTAGCGTGAAGCTCTTGCCTGATGCCCATTGATTTCAAGTCTGCCCTTGCTTTCGGCCCATCTTTGGTCATCTCCGGCATGTTGAGCAGGGTACCAAGCAGACTCTCGCACACGTTCTTCGTGATATGCATGGCATCAAGGCTGTGAGGCACACGGTGGATCTTCCAGTACGACAAGTCCCAGAAAACAGACTTCGTTTTCCATACCTTCAGCAGCGGCTTTGGCGCCTTTTGCTTCTTTCCCGGCTCTGGCGCCTTTTGCTTCTTTCCCGGCAGTGGGCAATCTTTCCAATTTTTCAACAGCTCGTCTATTTCCTCGCCGCTCCTCGTACGCGGGCGTCTTCGGGGTTCGGTTTCACCATCGAACAGATCCTTGCGTTTCCTCCACGGGTCATCGTCGCGAAGCCACCTTCGATGTCCCATGAACACGGTTTTCGAAGACCCGGGATCTCTATCTAGTTGGCGATACGTTGTGTCATCCATGCACCTTACGCATCCAGAAAATCCGTGGACTACCTGCCCCGCGAGATATCCGTAACCAAGATAGTCGTGAGCAGTGCGGCTCTCATAGGGAAATATTCTTCCTCTGCGGCGTCCCACGTATTGGCTGGCGTTTTCCACAGCATGTCTAGCTCCTCTTTCAGCAGCCCCAGATACAGATTGATGTCGTCCCCTGGTTGTTTTGGCCCTTCAATTAGCATACTCATGTGAATGTACTTCCTCTTCATGCACAACCAGGGGGGAAGGTTGTACATCCACACAAACACAGGCCAAGTACTATGTGTGCTTCTCTGGCTGCCAAACGGATTGACTCCATCGGTGCTCACGCCCAGCACGATGTTCTTTGGATCCTTCCCAAATTCTGGGTATTCGAAGTTCAACGCTTGCCACTGGCTCGCATCCTTAGGGTGACTCAGCATCTTGTCTTTTTTATTTATCTCCGAATCATTTCCGTCATCTTCCCGCTTCCTCTCCTCCCTATCCGCGTGCCAACGCAGGAGCTTTGCTACCTTAGGGTCCGCGAAATACCGCTGCAGACGAGGAGTAATCGGAAAGTACCACACCGATTTTCGAGGAGCTTTCTTCCTCTTCTTGTATCGAGTGACGCTGCACACCGGACATATGGTAGATTCCGCGTGCTCGTCCCGATAAATGATGCAATTTTTCATGCACACATGGTATTTCACGTGCGGTAAATCCAGAGGACACACGATTTTCTTCGCCTCCTCGAAACTGGTCGGGCACTTGTTCCCCTTGGGAAGACGTTCGTGCCAGAATGACATGTTCTCGTCGAAGCATGCGTCGGTCATTTTGTGTTTTACCTTCATCTCCAGAGCCATGAGCGTTACTTTCAGGCGGGTATCCTCGGGCCTGCATCCTTCATACAATGGAGTAACCGCGTCTATCTCCAGTTGATCCAGCTTGGCTTTCTCTCGGGCGGCAGCTCTTGCGTTATCCGTCTGCTTGAGAAGTAGCTCTTGAATATGAGGGTCCTGTACCAAGCCTCCATCGTCGTCTGCTCCGGCATCTTCATCTTCATGATCATGCCCTTCGTCTTGATCTTCCTCATCATCATGTCCGGCATCTTCTACATGATGACTGTATACAGCATCACCGTTGTGATCATGTCCTCCTTCCTCATTTCTAGCCCGGCCCCCATGGATGACTTCATAGTCATCTTCATCACCTTGCCACCGATAGCCATCCATGAAACCACACAAGAGCATGTGGTCCCGCACCTGCCCGGAATCCGGGTCTGCAATAAGGCTCTTCAGCTTGCATCTTCGACACGGACATCTTATCTCCGTCTCGTTCTTTTGAAGCATCTCGGCCTTCGCGGAGCTCAAAAACCTATTCACGATGCCTTCGGTCATCGTGCGGACCATGGTCGCCTGCAGGGTAGAGCAAAACAATATTTTAGAACCAAGAAAAAATTTGGCATGACCTTCCCTAAAAATAGGACCAAAAAGAATGCATAGTGCCAAAATTCTCGCCGAAACGGAAATGAATCAACATTCCGGCAAAATATTGGCAACTATCGCATTTCAAATACCGGTACATGCAAACACAAACATATATGCAACACCACAAACATATGCAACACGACAAACATACATAGATCTAGCTAGGCCACAAAAAGTGCATGTGCACGTTGTTGGAGCGAGCTAGGGAGAAAAAAAGTAGATCTACAACATGAAGATAGCTTTCCCCTTACTTACCTATCAAAAAAAAGGTAATTTCACCACTTAATTTTGATGAATCTATGGTGCAAATGAGGTGAGGAGGAGGAGGCAGCCGACAAGCTTGGAGAAGGAGGTGGAGGGAATGAAGTGGGGAAAGTGAGTGTGTAGGTGTGG
>NC_057807.1:70875178-70885007 GCF_018294505.1 Triticum aestivum
GCGTAGTGCGCCATTACTAGTTTAAACTAGTAATGGCGCACTGTGCCACGGTGCGCCATTAGTAGTTTTGCAAAAAAAAGAATAAAAATGTACAATACTGGCGCACTCATTGGCTGGTGCGCCATTACTAGTTAGAACTAGTAATGGCGCACTTCGCCTGGATGCGCCATTAGTATGTTTGGAAAATGGAAAACAAATTTGTTACTAGTGGCGCACCTAGTGTCTGGTGCGCCATTAGTGTCTTCCACACTAATGGCGCATCACCAAATGGTGCGCCATTAGTATATAGTAGTGGCGCACCACTTCTCTGGTGCACCATTAGTGTCAATTTCATCTATAGCCCTTTTCCTAGTAGTGAAGAGAAGGGTTTGGAGGATTCAAACGCAATTGGAGACACGGATGTTTTTGGCGTGGTTCCAATAGGTGGTGCTATCGTACATCCACGTTGATGGAGACTTCAACCCACGAAGGGTAACGGTTGCGCGAGTCTACGGAGGGCTCCACCCACAAAGGGTCCACGAAGAAGCAACCTTGTCTATCCCACCATGGCCGTCGCCCATGAAGGACTTGCCTCACTAGCGGTAGATCTTCACGAAGTAGGTGATCTCCTTGCCCTTACAAACTCCTTGGTTCAACTCCAAAATAAGGCTCCCAAGTGACACCTAGCCAATCTAGGAGACACCACTCTCCAAGAAGTAACAAATGGTGCGTTGATGATGAACTCCTTGCTCTTGTGCTTAAAATGATAGTCTCCCCAACACTCAACTCTCTCTCATGGGATTTGGATCTGGTGGAAAGAAGATTTGAGTGGAAAGCAACTTGGGGAAGGCTAGAGATCAAGATTCATATGGTAGGAATGGAATATCTTGGCCTCAACACATGAGTAGGTAGTTCTCTCTCAGAAATGGTAAGTTGGAAGTGTAGGTTCAGTCTGATGGCTCTCTCCACGAATGAAGAGGAGGTGGAGGGTTATATATATCCTCCACACAAAATCTAACCATTACACGCAATTTACCAAACTCGGTGGGACCGAATCAACAAACTCGGTCGGACCGATTTAGTAAACCTAGTGATCGTTAGGATTTTCGGTGGGACGGATATGCAACTCGGTAGGACCGATATGGTTAGGGTTAGGGCATAACGTAATCTCGATAAGACCGATTACACAAACTCAGTGAGACCGATTTTGGTAATAAGCTTTCCAGAGAGTTGGTCAGGTAAACTCGGTGGGACCGATTCGCTCATTTCGGTGAGACCAAAATGTTACGAAAGGGAAACAAGGAGTTTACATTGCAATCTCGGTAGTACCGATTGCTCAAAATTGGTGAGACCGATTCTGGTAATGGACATACACAAAGAGATTACAATCCCATCTCGGTGGGACTGAGATCCCTATCGGTGAGACCGATTTGCCTAGGGTTTGTGGCAGTGGCTAAGACATTTGAACTCAATGGCGCCGGATAGAAGGAATCGATGGGGCCGAGTAAGACTTTAGGTTTAGGACATATGTGTGGAAGTGGGAAAGTAGTTGAGGTTTTTGGAGCATATCACTAAGCACTGTGGAGCAAGAAACTCATTAAGCAACACCTCATCCCTTCTTGATAGTATTGGCTTTTCCTATAGACTCAATGTGATCTTGGATCACTAAAATGTAAAATGAAGAGTCTTGAGCTTGAAGCTTGAGCCAATCCTTTGTCCTTAGCATCTTGAAGGAGTCCCCACATCCTTTAGTCCATGCCACTCCATTGTTGAACTTATCTGAAACATACTAGATAAAAGTGTTAGTCCAACAAGAGATATGTTGACATTAATTACCAAAACCACCTAGGGAGCACTTGTGCTTTCAAAGTGTCCACTTCCATGACGATAAATCGCGCGTCATAGAAGTGCTTTCGTCAAGGGTGACCGACACGTGGCATCCACCGTAACGGAACGCCGTTAAGCTATCGGGTCAGGTTTTGGATCCGATAACCCGTTAACAGCCCCGACCAATGGGGATTTTCCACGTGTAAAATCATCATTGGCTGGAGGAAACACGTGTCGGCTCATCATTGGGACAGATGTCATCCACTCACTGGACAGAAGGCACCTATGATACGTCGACACGTGGCACGGCCCAACAGTGGCCCATTCCTGTGAAAAGGCCGGCCCGTTTGACTTGGTCAAAAGCTGGTGGGCCGGCCCATGGAAAGCCTGTTAATGGCTTGTTAGCATATAGCCCATTTACAGCCTGCTAACCCAAGGCCCGTTACGCCCTATGCGAATTAGGCCCAGTAGCGTCATCTGGGCCATCCAATATGATTCCAGCCCGTTTTCACTTGTGGCCCATGTATGGCCCATGACGTCTTTCGGCCCATATGAGGCTCTTTGTAACTCTTGGCCCATTAGCGAGCCATGCTGAAACTGGCCCGTAATGAACAGTTTATTACTTTACACCCATTAATGGCCTGCGGTGAAACTGGCCCGTAATGAACAGTGTAACACTTTATACCCATTAACGGGTCGTTATTCCGTTGGGCCGTTTCTAGCCCAAGTTAACTTTCGGCCTTCTGAGGGCCCATTTATTCTTGGGCTCATTTGCAGCATTTGGTTACTTATGGCCCGTTACTGTCATTTTCGGCTTGTGGGCCAAATTCAGCCCGTCGTTACAGTCGGCCCGTTTGTGGTCCGTTAGTCTGTTGGGCCATTTTCATAGCATCACCAAATACGGCCTATTAACGGCCCGTTATGGTCAGCCCATAAAACGTACGATTTCCATTATAGGCCCGTCTATGGCCCATTTAAGGCCCGTAAAAGACCCATAAATGAGTCGGCGGCCCATGGATCCTACGTGACATAGAAGGCCCATGGATCCTACGAGACGTAGAAGGCCCATGGATCCTACGATACGTAGAAGGCCCATGGATCCTGTGAGACGTAGAAGGCCCATGGATCCTACGAGACGTAGAAGGCCCATGGATCCGACGGCTCGTAGAAGGCCCATGGTCGGGCGAGTTGGCCCCCGTTTGAACGATATAGCATATTCAAAGAATTATCCTAGTCAATACTATCACCTCTAAAAAGCATACACTATACAACAAAGAGATCAAGGCATAAAAAGGTAGAATAATCCTACACTATACAATAAAGAAATTACAACCGATTATACCCACTGGGCATTATGGTTCGGCACAGGTGATAATAAAGCATACACAAACAACAAATTACATACACTGGGCTATCAAGCTCATACATCATGGACGCGCATCAACTTAACTCCATTTGAACTATAATCTCTTCAGAAAATAGGATTGGCCGGATTCAGATAGCATAAATTTCAGTCTGCAAAATCTCCAATTCCTTCATGGTTACCTCGGTGTCTTGTTTCATTTTTTTTGACTCCTGTATCTAATACCTGCATGTCCAGTCTCAACTTGTTGATTATACGTTGACAATCATGTACACGTTGTCTTGCCACCTCTAGTTGATGCTCGAGAACATCAGCACATTCCAATTCCAATCCATAATCATTCGGTAATGGCCATGCCGCACTGCTCGCAGATTTTTGTGTTGATGTCACTTCATCCTGAAATGTTTCTGTAAGTACACATGACTAGGGCAAAAATATAGTTACAACAGTGAAGCGAACAAGACACTATTTTGTACTACATGGCAAAATAGGACTAACAATAATGTTACACGTCACTTTCACAAAAAAAATGTTACACGTCATGACGCATAAGCAGGTGATATTTTAAAAATTATAAAAAAGATAGCCTGTGCAGCCTGCATACAGAAATCCCTCTTAGCTCACCAAAGGAGCATGAGGTTGGGGCCCAATCGAAAACACATACAAGTTACAAATTTAGACAGCATATTGCGTATAAGTAAGCAAGCAGTTGGCCATTATGTACCTCAATTAAAGTCTTAGGGAGCATAATGAACAGCAGAGGGTTTCATACAAACATACTACAGCAGGCAAAATTATGCAATCATTAGCGTAGTATAAACTAGATTGTGAGCCTCATGCAATAATAGTTGGTTAATAGACTTCAAAGCTTCAGGCACACTTCGGCAGAGTAATCAAATGGTAAGGCCTTTAATTATGTCAACTAATAGTGATACAAGTACCGAACATCAGGCATAATTATTTGGGCATCTCATTAAGTGAGGACAAATAAAGCAATTGAAAAGAGAAAATTAACTATGCCTGAAACAAACAAGGAATTGAACTGTTGAGTTGCATATAGTGACTTACCTTAGCAGGTTGAAGAGGCTCAGCGCAGCTCCTACTTCTCTTGCAAGGCTCCTTCCTAACATCTTGTAATTGGAAATCCTCAATCTTGTCTTCATTGCACCCCCTCTACAAGGTGACACAAACTAGTTACTCGTCTCCTTGGAAGATAAATATGCATAATTTCCAGTCTGTGAACACAAAAGGATGAGATTATAACAAAACAACACCACATAATGAAACATGCCGCATCTCTTGCACTTGCACACAATGAAATGAGCATTTACTATGTCTGCACTATGTAAAAACTAGGCATACCTTCGAACTGGATCTCCAGGTACTCTTGGAGAGCCTACTGTAGTGTACAGCCAAACCTTTATGTCACCTATGAGTTAGACAAGGCCCCACTACAGCAGCCCTTAGTGTTTAAATCGTTGACAAGCTCTGTTAGAGTGTTAGGTCAAGAACAACAAGTAATCAAAGCAAACAGTCCTGGTATGGCTGGCTGATGCAAACAAGAAATTGAACAGATGCGTGAGCAAATCTTACATATCAAGAAAAGAAGCAAAGAAGGAGGCTTAAGGACCATCACTTGACTGACCAGATTTAAGGGGCATTTAAACATCATGTGCAACGTATGAACTAACATAAACATTGCATATTCCAGATTCTACAATGGAATGCACATGTATTAGGTTATGCCATGTATGATGATGCCTAAATGTACAGATACCAGGCATGAGTGATTCATCATTGCACGCACAATTGAATTGCAGGTTAAGGGCCAGTTCGATTCCGCCTTTCCAGGGCATATTGTCAAAATAAGCCATAAAAGATGTAAAGAAGTCATTTTTGAGTTATGGGCTTGGGCTTAACTAATTTTGCTTTGGAGGGGGGTGTTTCGGGTAGAACCTCACTAAAAATTGAAGGGAAGGGGAATAGTGAAATGACTCTGTTGTCTGCCTATATTACACTCAAAATGCAACTGCTGACGCCCGTGTCACACCTGACCCTCAAGTAAAAACAAACACACAAGCATTCATTGCCCTGCCCGCTTGCATATCCTCTCCCCTTTCCTCTACCTCGATCCCCTGCCTGCAGCACTAGGGTTCCTCCAGCGAGCCGTCGCCACTGGTCCCATCTGGCCTGGTCCTAGACGATGCTATGTCCAGCTAGGTTACATGGCTGGCGGGTAGGGGCAAATCTCCCTGGCTGCTCCCCCCTTTGGCGCCGCCCCTCATTCTCATGGTCTCCAGCAGCTGCTCCGCTGTGGTTCGTCCAACGCACTACTCCGGCGGGCGCTGCACAACTACGGCTGATGCCACACTGCGGCAGAAGGCACCTTATTCCCCCTCCCCTCCTCCCAGGCCATGGCCTTGAGGTGTTGTTGAAGGATGAGCTCATCCAACAAGGTGAGGATCTCCTCTATTTTTTTGCCAAATTTTCATTCTGATCCACTATACGATGAATTGCTATGAGCTGCTTCTGCTGCTGCTATATGATGCATTGCTATGAGCTGCTCCTGCTGCTGCTATATGATGAATTGCTATGAGCTGTTGCTGCTGTATGATGAGTTTCTATGAGTTGCTGCCGCTGCTACTATATGATGAATTGCTATGAGCTGCTGCTGCTGCTATATGATGAGTTGCTACAAGCTGCTCCTGCTGCTGCTATATGATGAATTGCTATGAGCTGCTCCCGCTGCTGATATATGATGAATTGCTATGAGCTGCTCCTGCTGCTGCTATATGATGAATTGCTATGAGTTGCTGCTGGTATATGATGAATTGCAGACTGCTGCTGCTGTATGATGAGTTGCTATGAGCTGATGCTGCTATATGATGCTTTCAGGTGGTGCTGCTATATGATAATAACCAGCCACTTGGACCATCGAATTTCAATAAATAATTGTTCTTCATTTAAATGTGGGTCATGCGTTCTTCGTTTAAATTAGGCAATGGGATCTCTATGGAAAACATTGACCAAAGTAGATTGTGCCAAGTAGATGGTATCTTTGTATTTGCATTTTGAGCAAATAGTGATGGTCTGTTTTCCTATCATATTAATTACTGCACTGGGTTCAATTTGTGATGTTTGCAAGTCAAATTAATTTCCATATGGGCAGCAAAATGAAAAATATATAATGCAATCTAGACTTTCCACTGATCATACCAAAGATAAGCTAAAAACACAATGAAAATAACTGGTTGGCTTATTACATGGAGCTTATATTCACAGGTGCTTATTTTCTTAGGATAACTCGTAATAACTGCCCCTAAGAAACTTGGCTAGTAGAACTGGCATACAAATAACAAGTCACGATGATTGCAATGGAGGAGTGACGTACCATAGCACACTGTATAGGCTCACCGCTGCCTCTCCTTTTTTTGCGATGTTCCATGAAATTGCCACATACATCTTGTACTTTTTCATTGTGTAACCCTATCTGCAAGTTGACACGACTAATTTCAGACATCTCTACATGATACTACATTGCATATCCCTTGCGCATATTTAAACCACCAATTAACAATTGTGTGCGTACCATAAACTAGCCATGACTCTGTATGCTGGACTAGAAGGCACTCTAAGGGAGCCTAATGTAGTGCACTGGAATTCCTACATGCCACCTATGATTTTGTGTAATGTACTGCCCCTGTTCCGAAATATATGTCTTTGTAGAGATTCCAGTATGGACCACATACAGATGTATATAGATGCATTTTCGAGTATAGATTCACTCATTTTGCTCCGTATGTAGCCTATAGTGGAATCTCTAGAAAGACTTATATTTAGGAACGGAGGTATGAGGTAGTATCATGTATGACATCTACATATCTAATTTAGCAGCCAGTAGTAGAAATCATTGTCTGAATAAAGGGATTACTGGTCGAAAATCCTAGCAAAGCACGCTGGCAGGCACAGAACAATACAATAGAGAGCGACGCGCTTACAAGATCATAGCAATGCCTCAGTCCAGGATCTTGGTTGGCCAAGTTGTTAGATCCAGAAGAAACATCGTCCTTGTAGTTTTTGCCAGCTGCATAACAGGTAACAGCGACCGGTTAGTATATTTGAAGTACATCGGGCAGGTGATGCTGGACGGGTTTAAAGGTGACAAGTACCTAGGCCGTGGCGGGTGCTTGGCATCTCTCTAGACGGTGGTAATCAGGTTAGAAACTTCGAGGGTGATGACGCTGCGTTGGCTGTCGGGGTCCGGTAAGGAGATCTAGAACCGTCGAGTAGGGTGTGTGTGGAGCGGCTCCGGTAGGGTGGACTATGGTGTGGGCGAAGCGGATCTGTGGCCGTGGACGAGGGCGTACGTGAAGCTGCTCTGGTGGTTGGGTTAAGGATGGTGTCGACGACGCGGATCTGCGGCCGTGGACGGGGCGTCAGAAGCTGCTCCGGTGGTTGGGTTAAGGATGGTGTCGACGATGCGGATCTGCGGTCGTGGACGGGGCGTCAGAAGCTGCTCCGATGGTTGGGTTAAGGGTGGTGTCGACGATGCGGATCCGCGGCCGTGGACGGGGCGTCAGAAGCTGCTCCGGTAGGTTGGATGAGGGTGCGAGGAAGCGGATCTGAGGCCGTGGACTTGTGAGTTGGCAAAGCGGCCCTGGTAGGGTTGAGAATGGTATAGGCGAAGCCACTCCGGTAGGGTTGACGATGGTGTCGGCGAAGCGGCTCCGGTAGGGTTGAGGAAGGTGTCGGCGAAGCGGCTCCGGTAGGGTTGAGGAAGGTGTCGGCGAAGAGGATTAGAGGCCTTCGACGGGGGCGTCAGTGGGGCGGCTCCGGGGGGTGTGGACGAAGCATCTTCGGTGGGGAGTACGAATGAGCCGCTGCAGATGCGCGGCAGTTGACGAGAGTACCGACGAAGCAGATCTGGCGCCGTGGACAAGGCCGGGACTAATGGGCTGTGGTACAGTGGTGGATGAGCAGTCTACTTGTCTCTAGGGGAGGTGGGAGGGGTAGATGCGGCCGCAGAAGCAGATCCGGCGAGGTGGACGCCGCTGGCAGTGAATGGGCTATGGTACGCCGGTGGATGAGCAGTCTAGGGTTTCGAGAGGGGAGGGGAGAAAGGGCGATGAAGTACGGACGACGTGATGTAAGATGCTCTGGTGTTGTGGAGTTAGTCGTTTTTGCGGGAGGGGAGAGGAAATGGGGGTGCCATGTAGTGGGGGGAACCGAAAGTTACCAAAGCAGCCCCAACCTATCATGTAGATGAGGGCGGTATTGTAACTGTGGGTCTCCGTGCACCAAGGACAAAAGGGAGATTTCACATGCTAAAGACTAAGGTGGCGGAAATTTTAGAAGGAGGCGGGAGATTTTGCCGCCCGTGGGATCATTCGTATCCAGTTTCAACTAATTTTGGACCGTGCTAGCGGGAAGGTCATGCTAGATTGTGTACACGGGGCACGCGTCAGCAGTTAATAACTGGTGTGAAGTCCACCCCAGAAAAAAAGACAATAACTCGGGATGATGCGCCGATAACTTGGACGTTCACACGGGCGCGGCCAATCGTACGAGTGTAGTGGCGCGTTCACAAAAAAGGGATCAAACGCTCAGCCTATGTATTTCTCGTGTAAATAGATAATTTAGCGCCATTGGTTATTTACTTTAAACATAATGCATTGACGTGTTAGTGTAGAGGCGCACAAAAAGAAATGGATATTGTAGTTAGCTACTTAAAAGTGTTACCTCATATGATTACATAGCCTCCATTTCATAAATTGCGTACCCGTTGAATTCATATATGAATATTACATATATTACTTCAAAATAGAAACTTAAATCATCCAAGACTAATGAATTTGAATGCAAGAGTAACAATGGTGCATGTGCATGATTGCTACATTGGTTGTTTGAAGAAACATCATTGTAACTTTGGCATGCACAACTGAAAAGGTTTATTTAAATAGAAAAGAATGTGATATGTGAGTGTCCAATCTTTATAGCGTTGAATCGATATTGTACCTTTGGCCACGATACGAAGTACATATTGACTTATGTTCAAGCGATGCACATCCACGATGGCTAGATAGTTATACGTGAATGAATTGTGCAATCTCTCTCACACGCATACATATCTCATTTCCCTGTGGGCATCAGAATCACACAGCGCACTTCGTGTATTTCTCTCCCTCCGTCAGGGATAAATTCGTCTTTCTACCCCGTCCTACAAGTCTTTCACACAGAAACACACACGCTCTCTATGTCTAACATGCCCACCCCTTTAATTCCGCCCACCCACAGCCACTAATGTCTCAAAGTATAATAATGTCTCTCACACATATGCTATCTACCTATCCCTTAATATAGCTAGATATGTGTCACACAAACTCCTTCTCCCTACTAGCAAGATGCCCATGCGTTGCACGGAACATCAAGATGCATTTGTATGAGAAGTTTATCTTGTGGGAGAAAAGGATGAATGAGGGAATGCCTTATTTGCAAATGCGGATAGGGGTGTGGGTATCTTTTTGCAAAATTGCCATATTTTCCTTCCTGTCCGTCGGATATAATCGGATGACCTATATTGTAGGATGGCAGGAACACCATCATCACCAACTCTGTTTTTTTATAAGAGTAGAGATATGTGAGTGTCACTGCCCCCCCCCC